>NW_025335081.1:247500-270261 GCF_018152115.1 Drosophila rhopaloa
GTTTAGGTGCCGTAAAGCAAAAAGAAGGAAGTTTTTTGTACAGATTCAATACGACCAATATGTATTCCTTATTGTGGACTCCAGACGGGAGACCCATACTCCAGAATCGGACGGACTAGCGAAATAAATAAAGTTTTAGTCAAATAAGGATCATCGAATCCTTTTGACTACCTTTTAATAAATCCAAGCACTCCTCTGGCTTTATTTACCATGGACGAAATGTGATTATAAAATTTTAGTTTAGGGTCCAAGAGAACGCCAAGATCGTTTACAAGAGTTATTCTATCTAAAGAGCTGCCACTTAACGTGTAAGTCGCGTATATCGGATTGGCCAGAAAAAAGTCATCAGCTTGCACTTGGAACCGTTTAAATTTAGTAAATTATCTCGGCACCAGTTTTGAAAATTATCTAGATCGGATTGCAAGTTTAAATGGCAGGAAATGTCCTTTACTGCAGGCACAACTTAACATCATCTGCGTACATAAGTACGCGAGAATGACTTATAATTGAGGGAAGATCGTTAATAAATAATGTAAAAAGTAACGGACCCAGATTAGAGGTGCAGAAACATAACATAACATCGATGTTTTCAAAACATCGAAACCATCGATGGTTCGTGACCACCATCGATGTTTTCACTAACAACTCTGCGCTCGGTGCGAACAAATTGTAAGTAAATTAATTTCTTAATTTTTTTCTTACAACTTACAAAATTGTTGATTATATTTAGGATTTCTAGTTGGTGGTGTTGGTGGTGTGTCCACCCGAGACGATGCCAAAAGGAAAACACTCCTGACACTTGCGACCCCTTAAAGTATTGGGAAGTATGATTTTCAAATAATTATGACAAACATGTTAAATAAGAAATACTTTTTACAGATGACTGATGACAATGAATTAAAATTGGTTGCAAAAAAATATTTCTGTGTACGAGCCTCGTTCTATGAGTCTGAAAGGGTGTTCAGCAAAGCTGAACAAACTGTATCTGATCGCAGAACAAGGCTTAAACCTGAAGTTGTTGATAAACTTCTTTTCCTAAACAAAAATAGACACTTTAATTGATCTCAAATAAACCTCATTGTTATCGTTTGTACTGTTTTGCCTTTTCTTTTTTTTTTTTTTTTTTTTAAACATCGATGTTTCACTCGATGTTTTTTTTTAAAACATCGAAAACATCGATGGGCACGAACATCGATGTTTCTGCACCTCTAACCCAGATGGCTCCCTTGTGGGACACCGGAGGTAACACGGAGAATTTCAGAAATTGAATTTTTAAAAAGTACCCTTTGTGACCTGCCATTTAGATAACTTGAAATCCATTTAAGCAGATCAACTGGAAAACCTAAAAGGTCAAGTTTTTGAATGAGAAGTAAGTGATTTACAGAGTCAAATGCTTTACTAAAGTCAGTGTAAATGACGTCTGTTTGAAAACTACTATTGAAGCCTTTTATCACAAATGAAGTGAGCTCTAGAAGGTTTGTGATTGTGGATCTACGTTTTATAAATCCGTTTTGACACGGAGAAATGATTGATCTGCAAAGGTGCTGCTAATGAGGAGTAATATTTTTTTTAAAAAGCTTAGGAATAGCTGACAACTTAGAAATACCTCTGTAGTTACTGGCCTCTAACTTGTTACCTTTTTGAAAAGAGGAATAACAAATGATTCCTTCCAAATATTTGGGAATTGGGAGGTTTCTAGAGATAAGGTAAACAACTTGTGAAGAGGTTTGCACAGGGCCTTAGCGCAATACCTAAGCACGCACCCAGGAATACCATCGGGCCCTGGCGAATAAACAGGCTTAATACGAAGAAGATCCAAAAGAAGAGAGCTTTCTGTTAAAGTGGGACAGAATATGAGGTTAGACTTGGACATGGTGTAAGAATAAGGCTGTGATGAATAATCTAAAGTAGAGTAAGTCGTTTGAAAAAATTGGGCAAATAAATCGGCTACTGCTTGATCTGTGGTTGCTATCTTGTTTTCGAACGACAGAAAGAAAAAGAATTAGATTTACGCTTGGTGTTAACAAAATTATAAAACTGTTTCGGGTCCTGAGAGAACTGGACCTTACAACGGTTTAAGTAACTATTATAACACTGAGCATTAAGCACGGTAAGTCTTGACCGAGCACTTAAATATCTAGTAAAAACAGATTGAGAACCGGTATTTTTATATTTCCTAAAAAGTCTGGACTTTACATTTCTTAAGTGTGTCAACTCTTTGCTAAGCCAAGGAGATTTATTGGAAGTTGACGGATAGTACCACGGAACACAGGAATTAAAAAATGAGTTTATTGCAGTGTAAAAAACATTAACTGCATCGGACATTAAAGCCAGAAATAAAATTATTTAGCCTCAGAAAGTCTGCCTTGCGAAAACAATGCATTCGTTTGGATTTTTCTGATTTTTCTTCTATAACTCTACCCGTATCAAATGAAAGTTCGATTGTTAGGTGATATGGATCTTCAGGTTGCGTGAGTGGTGCTACTCTGGACAGAAACACACCTTCAGGATTTAATACAAAACACATATGGCTTCAAAAAGCTCGTTAGGGACAGTTATCTTGAAAGATGAAATGTCTCTAGCATAAGAAAACTTAAACTTTTCCACCTTTACACTATTACAATCGGCTTTAGTTTTGTCTTGTATATAAGACAATACATCAGAAGATGTTTGATCAGGGGAAAGCCGAGAAACGAAAATTTGAATTAAAATTAAAATTAAAAGGGATTTTGGTGGAGCAGACATTGTTTCTGCAAAACCAACCAACAAAAGCCGGTTGTCCGGACTCAGTAGTCCTTTGTGGTGGAGATGCTACATTCTGAGAGATAGGTGGATCCACTAATTGTGAAACCACAACGGACAAATCGGAATTCTTAGAAGTCCCTGGTTGCATGAATTCTGTAACGGATTGTTCGGATACCGAATCTTTTTTAGCTGCTGATCTTAGCAACATTTGAGGGTTTGCTGAAATCAGCTGTTGATCCGCCGGAATGCTCTGTTGTTCTTTTGATTTTGGTTGCGGGGTGTTCCCCTTTTGCTGCTTACCACCAGCGGCCTTTTTGCGCTTAGGGGACTCTTCTAATAGCTTACGACTATTAAACTGCGAGTCCAGCGCAGAGAGGAGATCATCAGCTCGGCGAAAACTATCTCTAGCCACTCCGAAACAGCTAATCAGCCCCATCAGGCCGCCTTTAGTTTGGCGCATGAACGATTTCATCTCGTTCGCAACCTCGTCACAAGCGTCACAACAAAACTGCAAATTGGGCCGCTTTGAAAGGTCATCACTTGTCGGGCCAGTAAAATCGGCGCACTTGGTGTGCACCATATTTTCACACAGCCAGCAAGTCATATTAGACTGGTCAGCCCTGATTACGAGGCTGCATTTTTTGCAGAAACAGACTAAATTTTTATTATTCATTTTATTTATTTACCACTGTACCAAGAAAACGAATTGAAATTTATAAGCGAGCAGTTATAAGTACCGCAAGAGTGCAGAAACTGCACGCTTAGAACTTTCAAAGCAAAGAGAGCAAGAGAGCGGGAGCGTAAATAAGAGAAACGGCGGGGATATAAGAAAAGAAAACGCAGATAAGAAACTAAAACAATTTATTAGTATTAATTACAAAGTGCACTCGCGAAGCGAACGGAGTTTAAATTTATGTTTAAATAAACCGGACGAGAATTAAAATTGTTTTGATAAAACCCACCGATGGGAATAAACGAAAACAAAGTGCAAAATTCGAAGCGCAGAAAAAAAACACGACCGTTCCCTTTGAAAGTCAAAGACCATTGTAATGTCCGTCCGTCCGTCCGTCCGTCTGTCCGTCTGTTTCAATACCGTTTGCGAGCTCAGTTTAAAAGCTAGCGATCTGAAACTTTCTCAGTCGTCCTAAAACCAGTGTACGCAGATCAAGTTTTAAAACCGCCCCGATCGGATGTCTATATCCTATAGCTCCCATAGGAACAATCGGATATAACTTGGAAGATTGGAAGATATTTCGCGCAGTGTAAAAGCTATTGACATAAATCTTTCTAAATCTTATTTTTTTATGCGTACCTTGATCAGGGTAAAAGCGCGTGACATTCGGACGTCTATATCCTATAGCTCCCATAGGAACCAAAGGGTAAAATCGCTTAAAATTTAATGATTTTTAGGATATTTCGCGCAGTATACAAGCTATAGACATGAATCTTTCCAAATCGTATTTTTTTATGCATACATTGATCAAGGTGAAAGCGCGTGCCGATCGGACGTCTATATCATATAGCTCCCATAGGAACAATAGGGTGACATCGGTCCAAATTTGACGGTTATCAGAATATTTCGCGCAGTGTGTAAGCTACTAACATAAATTTTTCCAATTCTTATTTATTTACGCATATCTTGATTAGGGTAAAAGCGCTTGCCGCTCGGTAGTCTATATCTTAAAGGAGATAGGAAAAATTGTTAAAGGCTGCGAAAGTATCCCTTTTTATACCCTTGCAGAGGGTATTATAATTTTGGTCAGAAGTTTGTAACGCAGTGAAGGAGACGTTTCCGACCCTATAAAGTATATATATTCTTGATCAGGATCAATAGGGGAGTCGATATAGCCATGTCCGCCTGTCCGTCTGTTTCAATACCGTTTGCGAGCTCAGTTTAAAAGCTAGCGATCTGAAACTTTCACACTCGTCCTAAAACATGTGTACGCAGATCAAGTTTGAAAATCGCCCCGATCGGACGTCTATATCCTACAGCTCCCATAGAAACAATTGGATATATCTTGCAAAAATTGATGATATTTCGCGCAGTGTAAAAGCTATTGACATGAATCTTTCCAAATCGTATTTTTTTATGCATACCTTGATCAGGGTAAAAGCGCGTGGCGATCGGACGTCTATATCCTATAGCTCCCATAGGAACAATAGGGTAAAATCGGTCCAAATTTGATGTTTTTCAGAATATTTCGCGCTGTGTAAAAGCTATTGCTATAAATTTTTTCAAATCGTATTATTTTATGCATTCCTTCATCAAGGTAAAAGCGCTTGCCGATTGGACGTCTAAATCGTATAGCTTCCGTAGGAAAAATTGTTAAAGGCTGCGAAAATATCCCTTTTTATACCCGTTACTCGTAGAGTAAAAGGGTATATTGTATTCGTGCAAAAGTATGTAACAGCTAGAAGGAAGCGTTTCCGACCCTATAAAGTATATATATTCTTGATCAGGGTCACTAGCCGAGTCGATATAGCCATGTCCGTCTGTCCGTCTGTCTGTCTGTCCGTCTGTCCGTCTGTCCGTCCGTATGAACGCTGAGATCTCGGAAACTATAAAAGCTAGAAGATTGGAATTTTGCATGCAGATTCTAGGAGTTCCTACGCAGCGCAAGTTTGTTTCAAAAAGGTGCCACGCCCCCTTTAACGCCCACAATTGCTCTCTTGTTTTCTATTTGTATATGACAATTTTGCAGTATAAGGGCTATTGGCATGAAACTATGCAATTTAGCTAATTTATTTATGTATACCTTGCTTAGGGTAAAAGTTGCTGCCAATCAGTCAAGTACATACTACATCCGCTATGTAAAAATGAAATTAATTACGTATAGCTAATCTTTTTATACCCTTGCAGAGCGTATTATAAATTTGGTCAGAAGTTTGGAACGCTGTGAAGGAGACGTTTCCGACCCTATAAAGTATATATATTCTTGATCAGGATCAATAGGGGAGTCGATATAGCCATGTCCGTCTGTCCGTCTGTCCGTCTGTCCGTCCGTCCGTCTGTCCGTCTGTTTCAATACCGTTTGCGTGCTCAGTTTTAAAGCTAGCGATCTGAAACTTTCACAGTCGTCCTAAAACAAGTGTACGCAGATCAAGTTTGAAAACCGGCCCGATCGGATGTCTATATCCTATAGCTCCCATAGGAACAAAAGGGTAAAATCGGTTAAAATTTAATGATTTTTAGGATATTTCGCGCAGTATACAAGCTATTGACATGAATCTTTCCAAATCGTATTTTTTTATGCATACATTGATCAAGGTGAAAGCGCGTGCCGATCGGACGTCTATATCATATAGCTCCCATAGGAACAATAGGGTGAAATCGGTCCAAATTTGACGATTATCAGAATATTTCGCGCAGTGTGTAAGCTACTAACATAAATTTTTCCAATTCTTATTTATTTACGCATATCTTGATTAGGGTAAAAGCGCTTGCCGCTCGGTAGTCTATATCTTAAAGGAGATAGGAAAAATTTTTAAAGGCTGCGAAAGTATCCCTTTTATACCCGTTACTCGTAGAGTAAAAGTAGAGAATATAGAGTAAAGAGTATTCGTGCAAAAGTATGTAACAGGCAGAAGGAAGCGTTTCCGACCCTATAAAGTATATATATTCTTGTTCAGGATCACTAGCCGAGTCGATCTAGCCATGTCCGTCTGTCCGTTTCTCCGTCTGTCCGTCTGTCTGTCCGTCCGTATGAACGCTGAGATCTCGGAAACTATAAAAGCTAGAAGACTGGCATTTTGCATGTAGATTTTAGGAGTTCCTACGCAGCGCAAGTTTGTTTCAAAATGGTGCCACGCCCACAAGCCACAAGCTGTGGCCACAGTTTTGATGATATTATGAAAATTTTAATTGATATGTATTTGTTTCGTCAATAAATATCGATTGGCCTAATAAAAGTTTGCCACGCCCACTCTAACGCCCAAAAACCCATTAAACGCTTAAGCCTGGCTAGCGCCTACATTTCCGCCTTTCATGGCGCCATCTAACGGATGACTTTGGAACAGCTGGCCAAGGTGCTCAACAGAGTCAACGTTAATTCTCGATAAGGATTTCTATACAAGGAAATTGCGATGGCTTTCATTTGTCAATACCGAACTATATCCCAGGAACTATGCAAATCAAATCTAGTTAGCCAAATTGGAGGACTGAGTCAAGCAATGGCGTATGTGTGTATGTATGTAAGCATATACATATGTATGTATTTACATTGTACACAGTTGCAATTGCCCGGCAAAGATAACTCCTTTCAAAGAAAGCTATTCGCTATACCCGTTACTCGTGTTGTGCAAACACTTAGACTTTAATATACATAATACTATTTAAGAATGTATGTGTTTAGCCAATATAAGTAAGTATGTTTAATATTTCTAGTCAATTTATTGCACTCAAAAACATAAACATAAACCCAGCTGCTGGTGCAGGACAAATCTGCGCGCTAAAGCAGCGCTGGTGCTGATGCTCGTGCTGTAAAGCTGCCAGCACTAAGAGATCGCCGAATTCAAATTGATAATTTGAACTTTTTGTTATTTTTTCCTGTGGTCACTATAATTCACATTATGTTAAAAAAAACAAAAAAAAACACAAGAAGGCATATTTATATTAAGTTGTTTAGCTGAGTAACGGGTATCTAATAGTCGAGGCACTCGACTATAGCGTTCTCTCTTGTTTTCTATTTGTATATGACATTTTTGCAGTATAAAAGCAATTGACTTGAAACGATGCAAATCTAGTTTACTTATGTATACCTTATTCCTTTCACTACTTTTTTACATTTAGCAAATTTCGGCAAGTCTGCAAGGGTATTAAAACTTCGGCTTACACAAAATGTATTTTATATTTAGTATTTGATTTCATAAAAATACAAGAAATTAATAGTTGATATATACCCAACATATATGTCGCATTTATGTTGATCGTCAATAAAATGGTATTAATTCTTTTTTTTTCGCGCGGAGTCCCACGGCCCACTTACCCGCCCAACCGACCGAGGGGCGCAGCCGTGTATCGTACGGTACGATTCGCGATAAGATAGACGCGAGATAGGAAAATAAAGGTAAAGGTCCGGGGAAAAAAGTAATAGTTAGATCAATCTTGTGCCAATGAAGCAAGTATCAATCGTTTTAGGAGCGGCAGAGAGCCAAGATTTGATATTACAGGAAAAAGTCTATTATAGTCAGAAAATAATACTCTGAAAGGCTGCATGCAAGGCATAGTTAGATCTACAATGATTTAAAATTAGGGGAAAATAATTTCTAGTTAATCTACTTGGCACAGAAAAGTTTAGCCGACTTAACAAGTCGGGGCAGTCAATATCACCATGTATACGGTTATAAATAAAGATAGTACCAAGCATCGTTCTACGGTTGGCTAGGGATGGTAAATTAATCAAAAGAAGTCTACTAGAATAAGAAGGTAAGATAAGATTTGCAACCCAGTTTAGGTGCCGTAAAGCAAAAAGAAGGAAGTTTTTTGTACAGATTCAATACGACCAATATGTATTCCTTATTGTGGACTCCAGACGGGAGACCCATACTCCAGAATCGGACGGACTAGCGAAATAAATAAAGTTTTAGTCAAATAAGGATCATCGAATCCTTTTGACTACCTTTTAATAAATCCAAGCACTCCTCTGGCTTTATTTACCATGGACGAAATGTGATTATAAAATTTTAGTTTAGGGTCCAAGAGAACGCCAAGATCGTTTACAAGAGTTATTCTATCCAAAGAGCTGCCACTTAACGTGTAAGTCGCGTATATCGGATTGGCCAGAAAAAAGTCATCAGCTTGCACTTGGAACCGTTTAAATTTAGTAAATTATCTCGGCACCAGTTTTAAAAATTATCTAGATCGGATTGCAAGTTTAAATGGCAGGAAATGTCCTTTACTGCAGGCACAACTTAACATCATCTGCGTACATAAGTACGCGAGAATGACTTATAATTGAGGGAAGATCGTTAATAAATAATGTAAAAAGTAACGGACCCAGATTAGAGGTGCAGAAACATAACATAACATCGATGTTTTCAAAACATCGAAACCATCGATGGTTCGTGACCACCATCGATGTTTTCACTAACAACTCTGCGCTCGGTGCGAACAAATTGTAAGTAAATTAATTTCTTAATTTTTTTTCTTACAACTTACAAAATTGTTGATTATATTTAGGATTTCTAGTTGGTGGTGTTGGTGGTGTGTCCACCCGAGACGATGCCAAAAGGAAAACACTCCTGACACTTGCGACCCCTTAAAGTATTGGGAAGTATGATTTTCAAATAATTATGACAAACATGTTAAATAAGAAATACTTTTTACAGATGACTGATGACAATGAATTAAAATTGGTTGCAAAAAAATATTTCTGTGTACGAGCCTCGTTCTATGAGTCTGAAAGGGTGTTCAGCAAAGCTGAACAAACTGTATCTGATCGCAGAACAAGGCTTAAACCTGAAGTTGTTGATAAACTTCTTTTCCTAAACAAAAATAGACACTTTAATTGATCTCAAATAAACCTCATTGTTATCGTTTGTACTGTTTTGCCTTTTCTTTTTTTTTTTTTTTTTAAACATCGATGTTTCACTCGATGTTTTTTTTTGAAAACATCGAAAACATCGATGGGCACGAACATCGATGTTTCTGCACCTCTAACCCAGATGGCTCCCTTGTGGGACACCGGAGGTAACACGGAGAATTTCAGAAATTGAATTTTTAAAAAGTACCCTTTGTGACCTGCCATTTAGATAACTTGAAATCCATTTAAGCAGATCAACTGGAAAACCTAAAAGGTCAAGTTTTTGAATGAGAAGTAAGTGATTTACAGAGTCAAATGCTTTACTAAAGTCAGTGTAAATGACGTCTGTTTGAAAACTACTATTGAAGCCTTTTATCACAAATGAAGTGAGCTCTAGAAGGTTTGTGATTGTGGATCTACGTTTTATAAATCCGTTTTGACACGGAGAAATGATTGATCTGCAAAGGTGCTGCTAATGAGGAGTAATATTTTTTTAAAAAGCTTAGGAATAGCTGACAACTTAGAAATACCTCTGTAGTTACTGGCCTCTAACTTGTTACCTTTTTGAAAAGAGGAATAACAAATGATTCCTTCCAAATATTTGGGAATTGGGAGGTTTCTAGAGATAAGGTAAACAACTTGTGAAGAGGTTTGCACAGGGCCTTAGCGCAATACCTAAGCACGCACCCAGGAATACCATCGGGCCCTGGCGAATAAACAGGCTTAATACGAAGAAGATCCAAAAGAAGAGAGCTTTCTGTTAAAGTGGGACAGAATATGAGGTTAGACTTGGACATGGTGTAAGAATAAGGCTGTGATGAATAATCTAAAGTAGAGTAAGTCGTTTGAAAAAATTGGGCAAATAAATCGGCTACTGCTTGATCTGTGGTTGCTGTCTTGTTTTCGAACGACAGAAAGAAAAAGAATTAGATTTACGCTTGGTGTTAACAAAATTATAAAACTGTTTCGGGTCCTGAGAGAACTGGACCTTACAACGGTTTAAGTAACTATTATAACACTGAGCATTAAGCACGGTAAGTCTTGACCGAGCACTTAAATATCTAGTAAAAACAGATTGAGAACCGGTATTTTTATATTTCCTAAAAAGTCTGGACTTTACATTTCTTAAGTGTGTCAACTCTTTGCTAAGCCAAGGAGATTTATTGGAAGTTGACGGATAGTACCACGGAACACAGGAATTAAAAAATGAGTTTATTGCAGTGTAAAAAACATTAACTGCATCGGACATTAAAGCCAGAAATAAAATTATTTAGCCTCAGAAAGTCTGCCTTGCGAAAACAATGCATTCGTTTGGATTTTTCTGATTTTTCTTCTATAACTCTACCCGTATCAAATGAAAGTTCGATTGTTAGGTGATATGGATCTTCAGGTTGAGTGAGTGGTGCTACTCTGGACAGAAACACACCTTCAGGATTTAATACAAAACACATATGGCTTCAAAAAGCTCGTTAGGGACAGTTATCTTGAAAGATGAAATGTCTCTAGCATAAGAAAACTTAAACTTTTCCACCTTTACACTATTACAATCGGCTTTAGTTTTGTCTTGTATATAAGACAATACATCAGAAGATGTTTGATCAGGGGAAAGCCGAGAAACGAAAATTTGATTTTTTAGTGGAACCACTAAAAGGGATTTTGGTGGAGCAGACATTGTTTCTGCAAAACCAACCAACAAAAGCCGGTTGTCCGGACTCAGTAGTCCTTTGTGGTGGAGATGCTACATTCTGAGAGATAGGTGGATCCACTAATTGTGAAACCACAACGGACAAATCGGAATTCTTAGAAGTCCCTGGTTGCATGAATTCTGTAACGGATTGTTCGGATACCGAATCTTTTTTAACTGCTGATCTTAGCAACATTTGAGGGTTTGCTGAAATCAGCTGTTGATCCGCCGGAATGCTCTGTTGTTCTTTTGATTTTGGTTGCGGGGTGTTCCCCTTTTGCTGCTTACCACCAGCGGCCTTTTTGCGCTTAGGGGACTCTTCTAATAGCTTACGACTATTAAACTGCGAGTCCAGCGCAGAGAGGATATCATCAGCTCGGCGAAAACTATCTCTAGCCACTCCGAAACAGCTAATCAGCCCCATCAGGCCGCCTTTAGTTTGGCGCATGAACGATTTCATCTCGTTCGCAACCTCGTCACAAGCGTCACAACAAAACTGCAAATTGGGCCGCTTTGAAAGGTCATCACTTGTCCGGCCAGTAAAATCGGCGCACTTGGTGTGCACCATATTTTCACACAGCCAGCAAGTCATATTAGACTGGTCAGCCCTGATTACGAGGCTGCATTTTTTGCAGAAACAGACTAAATTTTTATTATTCATTTTATTTATTTACCACTGTACCAAGAAAACGAATTGAAATTTATAAGCGAGCAGTTATAAGTACCGCAAGAGCGCAGAAACTGCACGCTTAGAACTTTCAAAGCAAAGAGAGCAAGAGAGCGGGAGCGTAAATAAGAGAAACGGCGGGGATATAAGAAAAGAAAACGCAGATAAGAAACTAAAACAATTTTTTAGTATTAATTACAAAGTGCACTCGCGAAGCGAACGGAGTTTAAATTTATGTTTAAATAAACCGGACGAGAATTAAAATTGTTTTGATAAAACCCACCGATGGGAATACCGTTGCGAGCTCAGTTTAAAAGCTAGCGATCTGAAACTTTCTCAGTCGTCCTAAAACCAGTGGACGCAGATCAAGTTTGAAAACCGCCCCGATCGGATGTCTATATCCTATAGCTCCCATAGGAACAATCGGATATAACTTGGAAGATTGGAAGATATTTCGCGCAGTGTAAAAGCTATTGACATAAATCTTTCTAAATCTTATTTTTTTATGCGTACCTTGATCAGGGTAAAAGCGCGTGACATTCGGACGTCTATATCCTATAGCTCCCATAGGAACCAAAGGGTAAAATCGCTTAAAATTTAATGATTTTTAGGATATTTCGCGCAGTATACAAGCTATAGACATGAATCTTTCCAAATCGTATTTTTTTATGCATACATTGATCAAGGTGAAAGCGCGTGCCGATCGGACGTCTATATCATATAGCTCCCATAGGAACAATAGGGTGACATCGGTCCAAATTTGACGGTTATCAGAATATTTCGCGCAGTGTGTAAGCTACTAACATAAATTTTTCCAATTCTTATTTATTTACGCATATCTTGATTAGGGTAAAAGCGCTTGCCGCTCGGTAGTCTATATCTTAAAGGAGATAGGAAAAATTGTTAAAGGCTGCGAAAGTATCCCTTTTTATACCCTTGCAGAGGGTATTATAATTTTGGTCAGAAGTTTGTAACGCAGTGAAGGAGACGTTTCCGACCCTATAAAGTATATATATTCTTGATCAGGATCAATAGGGGAGTCGATATAGCCATGTCGATATAGCCATGTCCGCCTGTCCGTCTGTTTCAATACCGTTTGCGAGCTCAGTTTAAAAGCTAGCGATCTGAAACTTTCACACTCGTCCTAAAACATGTGTACGCAGATCAAGTTTGAAAATCGCCCCGATCGGACGTCTATATCCTACAGCTCCCATAGAAACAATTGGATATATCTTGCAAAAATTGATGATATTTCGCGCAGTGTAAAAGCTATTGACATGAATCTTTCCAAATCGTATTTTTTTATGCATACCTTGATCAGGGTAAAAGCGCGTGGCGATCGGACGTCTATATCCTATAGCTCCCATAGGAACAATAGGGTAAAATCGGTCCAAATTTGATGTTTTTCAGAATATTTCGCGCTGTGTAAAAGCTATAGCTTTAAATTTTTTCAAATCGTATTATTTTATGCATTCCTTCATCAAGGTAAAAGCGCTTGCCGATTGGACGTCTAAATCGTATAGCTTCCGTAGGAAAAATTGTTAAAGGCTGCGAAAATATCCCTTTTTATACCCGTTACTCGTAGAGTAAAAGGGTATATTGTATTCGTGCAAAAGTATGTAACAGCTAGAAGGAAGCGTTTCCGACCCTATAAAGTATATATATTCTTGATCAGGGTCACTAGCCGAGTCGATATAGCCATGTCCGTCTGTCCGTCTGTCTGTCTGTCCGTCTGTCCGTCTGTCCGTCCGTATGAACGCTGAGATCTCGGAAACTATAAAAGCTAGAAGATTGGAATTTTGCATGCAGATTCTAGGAGTTCCTACGCAGCGCAAGTTTGTTTCAAAAAGGTGCCACGCCCCCTTTAACGCCCACAATTGCTTATATACGAATTTAAAAATTTAAATATTTCGGAAAAGTAAAAATGCAGTTTTATTGTGTTTATCAATACCTATCGAAATGTAGAAGAAATTTTTCAAATCGGACCATTTGTTAAAAAGTTATGCGTGATCAAAGTTTCTATCTCCATCTCCCTCGCACTCCCTTTACCTGAGTAACGGGTATCTGATAGTCGGGGCACCCGACTATAGCGTTCTCTCTTGTTTTCTATTTGTATATGACAATTTTGCAGTATAAGGGCTATTGGCATGAAACTATGCAATTTAGCTAATTTATTTATGTATACCTTGCTTAGGGTAAAAGTTGCTGCCAATCAGTCAAGTACATACTACATCCGCTATGTAAAAATGAAATTAATTACGTATAGCTAATCTTTTTATACCCTTGCAGAGCGTATTATAAATTTGGTCAGAAGTTTGGAACGCTGTGAAGGAGACGTTTCCGACCCTATAAAGTATATATATTCTTGATCAGGATCAATAGGGGAGTCGATATAGCCATGTCCGTCTGTCCGTCCGTCCGTCTGTCCGTCCGTCCGTCCGTCCGTCCGTCTGTCCGTCCGTCCGTCTGTCCGTCTGTCCGTCTGTTTCAATACCGTTTGCGTGCTCAGTTTAAAAGCTAGCGATCTGAAACTTTCACAGTCGTCCTAAAACAAGTGTACGCAGATCAAGTTTGAAAACCGGCCCGATCGGATGTCTATATCCTATAGCTCCCATAGGAACAAAAGGGTAAAATCGGTTAAAATTTAATGATTTTTAGGATATTTCGCGCAGTATACAAGCTATTGACATGAATCTTTCCAAATCGTATTTTTTATGCATACATTGATCAAGGTGAAAGCGCGTGCCGATCAGACGTCTATATCATATAGCTCCCATAGGAACAATAGGGTGAAATCGGTCCAAATTTGACGATTATCAGAATATTTCGCGCAGTGTGTAAGCTACTAACATAAATTTTTCCAATTCTTATTTATTTACGCATATCTTGATTAGGGTAAAAGCGCTTGCCGCTCGGTAGTCTATATCTTAAAGGAGATAGGAAAAATTTTTAAAGGCTGCGAAAGTATCCCTTTTTATACCCGTTACTCGTAGAGTAAAAGTAGAGTATATAGAGTAAAGAGTATTCGTGCAAAAGTATGTAACAGGCAGAAGGAAGCGTTTCCGACCCTATAAAGTATATATATTCTTGTTCAGGATCACTAGCCGAGTCGATCCAGCCATGTCCGTCTGTCCGTTTCTCCGTCTGTCCGTCTGTCTGTCCGTCCGTATGAACGCTGAGATCTCGGAAACTATAAAAGCTAGAAGACTGGCATTTTGCATGTAGATTTTAGGAGTTCCTACGCAGCGCAAGTTTGTTTCAAAATGGTGCCACGCCCACAAGCCACAAGCTGTGGCCACAGTTTTGATGATATTATGAAAATTTTAATTGATATGTATTTGTTTCGTCAATAAATATCGATTGGCCTAATAAAAGTTTGCCACGCCCACTCTAACGCCCAAAAACCCATTAAACGCTTAAGCCTGGCTAGCGCCTACATTTCCGCCTTTCATGGCGCCATCTAACGGATGACTTTGGAACAGCTGGCCAAGGTGCTCAACAGAGTCAACGTTAATTCTCGATAAGGATTTCTATACAAGGAAATTGCGATGGCTTTCATTTGTCAATACCGAACTATATCCCAGGAACTATGCAAATCAAATCTAGTTAGCCAAATTGGAGGACTGAGTCAAGCAATGGCGTATGTGTGTATGTATGTAAGCATATACATATGTATGTATTTACATTGTACACAGTTGCAATTGCCCGGCAAAGATAACTCCTTTCAAAGAAAGCTATTCGCTATACCCGTTACTCGTGTTGTGCAAACACTTAGACTTTAATATACATAATACTATTTAAGAATGTATGTGTTTAGCCAATATAAGTAAGTATGTTTAATATTTCTAGTCAATTTATTGCACTCAAAAACATAAACATAAACCCAGCTGCTGGTGCAGGACAAATCTGCGCGCTAAAGCAGCGCTGGTGCTGATGCTCGTGCTGTAAAGCTGCCAGCACTAAGAGATCACCGAATTCAAATTGATAATTTGAACTTTTTGTCCTTTTTTCCTGTGGTCACTATAATTCACATTATGTTAAAAAAAAAAAAAAAAAAACACAAGAAGGCATATTTATATTAAGTTTTTTAGCTGAGTAACGGGTATCTAATAGTCGAGGCACTCGACTATAGCGTTTTCTCTTGTTTTCTATTTGTATATGACATTTTTGCAGTATAAAAGCAATTGACTTGAAACGATGCAAATCTAGTTTACTTATGTATACCTTATTCCTTTCACTACTTTTTTACATTTAGCAAATTTCGGCAAGTCTGCAAGGGTATTAAAACTTCGGCTTACACAAAATGTATTTTATATTTAGTATTTAATTTCATAAAAATACAAGAAATTAATAGTTGATATATACCCAACATATATGTCGCATTTATGTTGATCGTCAATAAAATGGTATTAATTCTTTTTTTTTCGCGCGGAGTCCCACGGCCCACTTACCCGCCCAACCGACCGAGGGGCGCAGCCGTGTATCGTACGGCACGATTCGCGATAAGATAGACGCGAGATAGGAAAATAAAGGTAAAGGTCCGGGGAAAAAAGTAATAGTTAGCTCAATCTTGTGCCAATGAAGCAAGTATCAATCGTTTTAAGAGCGGCAGAGAGTCAAGATTTGATATTACAGGAAAAAGTCTATTATAGTCAGAAAATAATACTCTGAAAGGCTGAATGCAAGGCATAGTTAGATCTACAATGATTTAAAATTAGGGGAAAATAATTTCTAGTTAATCTACTTGGCACAGAAAAGTTTAGCCGACTTAACAAGTCGGGGCAGTCAATATCACCATGTATACGGTTATAAATAAAGATAGTACCAAGCATCGTTCTACGGTTGGCTAGGGATGGTAAATTAATCAAAAGAAGTCTACTAGAATAAGAAGGTAAGATAAGATTTGCACGCCAGTTTAGGCGCCGTAAAGCAAAAAGAAGGAAGTTTTTTGTACAGATTCAATACGACCGTATTGTGGACTCCAGACGGGAGACCCATACTCCAGAATCGGACGGACTAGCGAAATAAATAAAGTTTTAGTCAAATAAGGATCATCGAATTCTTTTGACTACCTTTTAATAAATCCAAGCACTCCTCTGGCTTTATTTACCATGGACGAAATGTGATTATAAAATTTTAGTTTAGGGTCCAAGAGAACGCCAAGATCGTTTACAAGAGTTATTCTATCCAAAGAGCTGCCACTTAACGTGTAAGTCGCGTATATCGGATTGGCCAGAAAAAAGTCATCAGCTTGCACTTGGAACCGTTTAAATGTAGTAAATTATCTCGGCACCAGTTTTAAAAATTATCTAGATCGGATTGCAAGTTTAAATGGCAGGAAATGTCCTTTACTGCAGGCACAACTTAACATCATCTGCGTACATAAGTACGCGAGAATGACTTATAATTGAGGGAAGATCGTTAATAAATAATGTAAAAAGTAACGGACCCAGATTAGAGGTGCAGAAACATAACATAACATCGATGTTTTCAAAACATCGAAACCATCGATAGTTCGTGACCACCATCGATGTTTTCACTAACAACTCTGCGCTCGGTGCGAACAAATTGTAAGTAAATTAATTTCTTAATTTTTTTTCTTACAACTTACAAAATTGTTGATTATATTTAGGATTTCTAGTTGGTGGTGTTGGTGGTGTGTCCACCCGAGACGATGCCAAAAGGAAAACACTCCTGACACTTGCGACCCCTTAAAGTATTGGGAGGTATGATTTTCAAATAATTATGACAAACATGTTAAATAAGAAATACTTTTTACAGATGACTGATGACAATGAATTAAAATTGGTTGCAAAAAAATATTTCTGTGTACGAGCCTCGTCCCATGAGTCTGAAAGGGTGTTCAGCAAAGCTGAACAAACTGTATCTGATCGCAGAACAAGGCTTAAACCTGAAGTTGTTGATAAACTTCTTTTCCTCAACAAAAATAGACACTTTAATTGATCTCAAATAAACCTCATTGTTATCGTTTGTACTGTTTTGCCTTTTTTTAAAACATCGATGTTTCACTCGATGTTTTTTTTTAAACATCGAAAACATCGATGGGCACGAACATCGATGTTTTTGCACCTCTAACCCAGATGGCTCCCTTGTGGGACACCGGAGGTAACACGGAGAATTTCAGAAATTGAATTTTTAAAAAGTACCCTTTGTGACCTGCCATTTAGATAACTTGAAATCCATTTAAGCAGATCAACTGGAAAACCTAAAAGGTCAAGTTTTTGAATGAGAAGTAAGTGATTTACAGAGTCAAATGCTTTACTAAAGTCAGTGTAAATGACGTCTGTTTGAAAACTACTATTGAAACCTTTTATCACAAATGAAGTGAGCTCTAGAAGGTTTGTGATTGTGGATCTACGTTTTATAAATCCGTGTTGACACGGAGAAATGATTGATCTGCAAAGGTGCTGCTAATGAGGAGTAATAATTTTTTCAAAAAGCTTAGGAATAGCTGACAACTTAGAAATACCTCTGTAGTTACTGGCCTCTAACTTGTTACCTTTTTGAAAAGAGGAATAACAAATGATTCCTTCCAAATATTTGGGAATTGGGAGGTTTCTAGAGATAAGGTAAACAACTTGTGAAGAGGTTTGCACAGGGCATTAGCGCAATACTTAAGCACGCACCCAGGAATACCATCGGGCCCTGGCGAATAAACAGGCTTAATACGAAGAAGATCCAAAAGAAGAGAGTTTTCTGTTAAAGTGGGACAGAATATGAGGTTTGACTTGGACATGGTGTAAGAATAAGGCTGTGATGAATAATCTAAAGTAGAGTAAGTCGTTTGAAAAAATTGGGCAAATGAATCGGCTACTGCTTGATCTGTGGTTGCCGTCTTGTTTTCCAACGTCAGAAAGAAAAAGAATTAGATTTACGCTTGGTGTTAACAAAATTATAAAACTGTTTCGGGTCCTGAGAGAACTGGACCTTACAACGGTTTAAGTAACTATTATAACACTGAGCATTAAGCACGGTAAGTCTTGACCGAGCACTTAAATATCTAGTAAAAACAGATTGAGAACCGGTATTTTTATATTTCCTAAAAAGTCTGGACTTTACATTTCTTAAGTGTGTCAACTCTTTGCTAAGCCAAGGAGATTTATTGGAAGTTGACGGATAGTACCACGGAACACAGGAATTAAAAAATGAGTTTATTGCAGTGTAAAAAACATTAACTGCATCGGACATATTAATGCATAAGTAAAGATCAGACCAATTAAAGCCAGAAATAAAATTATTTAGCCTCAGAAAGTCTGCCTTGCGAAAACAATGTATTTGTTTGGATTTTTCTGATTTTTCTTCTATAACTCTACCCGTATCAAATGAAAGTTCGATTGTTGGGTGATATGGATCTTCAGGTTGCGTGAGTGGTGCAACTCTGGACAGAAACACACCTTCAGGATTTGATACAAAACGCAAATCAAGTAGGCGACTTAATGAATTTCGAACATGGTTTACTTGAGATAGAGATATGTCAAGCAGGCCATCAATAAAATCATGCTGTGCTATAGGTAGTAAGACATTCGATCCATCCTCAGTGGACCAAGTAACTCCAGGTATATTAAAATCACCTAGAACTATCAACTGATCCCTATCGGAAAGCTTATTTGCAACGGACTTAATAACGGATAGGTGATTTAAATAATCAGGCGGAATAAACGGCGGAATATATGAGCAAGTTGTTTTTATAAAGTTACCAGGAAGCGATAACTTTACACAAATAAATTCAATGGTATTGAATTCATCAAAAAATAACTCCTCAGACGGGAAGTTTGAATCAACTCCAATTAAGACTCCACCTCCCCGTCTAGAGGGACGGTCATACCTATATATTGTGTACTTACCTGGAGCTAAAGATCTCCGGCTTTAACCAGGTTTCTGTGAACACAATAATATGAGATGCAAAGGAAAGGCTATCAGAATACAAGTTAGTGAGTTTGCTACGCAAACCTCTTGCATTCTGATAGGAAAGAAGGAGGTTAGAAGTTAGTTTTTTGAAATTGGTACACTGCTTTGGCCTCGACTAGGAAGTTTTACTCCCACGGGCCCCTTCTTCTTTATCTTAGCCTCGAACTCTTTTACAATCATATTATCCGGCCAAAAGTCGCCCGAGCATATGGCTTCAAAAAGCTCGTTAGGGACAGTTATCTTGAAAGATGAAATGTCTCTAGCATAAGAAAACTTAAACTTTTCCACCTTTACACTATTACAATCGGCTTTAGTTTTGTCTTGTATATAAGACAATACATCAGAAGATGTTTGATCAGGGGAAAGCCGAGAAACGAATATTTGATTTTTTAGTGGAACCACTAAAGGGATTTTGGTGGAGCAGACATTGTTTCTGCAAAACCAACTTGAGCCGGCTGTCCGGACTCAGTAGTCCTTTGTGGTGGAGATGCTACATTCTGAGAGATAGGTGGATCCACTAATTGTGAAACCACAACGGACAAATCGGAATTCTTAGAAGTCCCTGGTTGCATGCATTTTTGCGCTTAGGGGACTCTTCTAATAGCTTACGACTATTAAACTGCAGTCCAGCGCAGAGAGGAGATCATCAGCTCGGCGAAAACTATCTCTAGCCACTCCGAAACAGCTAATCAGCCCCATCAGGCCGCCTTTAGTTTGGCGCATGAACGATTTCATCTCGTTCGCAACCTCGACACAAGCGTCACAACAAAACTGCAAATTGGGCCCCTTTGAAAGGTCATCACTTGTCCGGCCAGTAAAACCGGCGCACTTGGTGTGCACCATATTTTCACACAGCCAGCAAGTCATATTCGACTGGTCAGCCCTGATAACGAGGCTGCATTTTTTGCAGAAACAGACTAAATTTTTATTATTCATTTTATTTATTTACCACTGTACCAAGAAAACGAATTGAAATTTATAAGCGAGCAGTTATAAGTACCGCAAGAGCGCAGAAACTGCACGCTTAGAACTTTCAAAGCAAAGAGAGCAAGAGAGCGGGAGCGTAAATAAGTTAAAGTGCATGCACAAAAGAGAAACGGCGGGGAAGAGCGCAAAAAGGCCGCTGGTGGTAAGGAGCAAAAGGGGAACACCCCGCAACCGAAATCATATTAGAACAACAGAGCATTCCGGCGGATCAGCAGCTGATTTCAGCAAACCCTCAAATGTTGCTAAGATCAGCAGCTAAAAAAGATTCGGTATCCAAACAATATGTTACAGAATGCATGCAACCAGGGACTTCTAAGAATTCCGATTTGTCCGTAGTGGTTTCACAATTAGTGGATCCACCTATCTCTCAGAATGTAGCATCTCCACCACAAGGGACTACTGAGTCCGGACAGCCGGCTCAAGTTGGTTTTCCAGAAACAATGTCTGCTCCACCAAAATCCCTTTAGTGGTTCCACTAAAAAATCAAATATTCGTTTCTCGGCTTTCCCCTGATCAAACATCTTCTGATGTATTGTCTTATATACAAGACAAAACTAAAGCCGATTGTAATAGTGTAAAGGTGGAAAAGTTTAAGTTTTCTTATGCTAGAGACATTTCATCTTTCAAGATAACTGTCCCTAACGAGCTTTTTGAAGCCATATGCTCGGGCGACTTTTGGCCGGATAATATGGTTGTAAAAGAGTTCGAGGCTAAGATAAAGAAGAAGGGGCCCGTGGGAGTAAAACTTCCTAGTCGAGGCCAAACCAGTGTACCAATTTCAAAAAACTAACTTCTAACCTCCTTCTTTCCTATCAGAATGCAAGAGGTTTGCGTAGCAAACTCACTAAATTGTATTCTGATAGCCTTTCCTTTGCATCTCATATTATTTTGTTCACAGAAACCTGGTTAAAGCCGGAGATCTTTAGCTCCAGGTAAGTACACAATATATAGGTATGACCGTCCCTCTAGACGGGGAGGTGGAGTCTTAATTGGAGTTGATTCAAACTTCCCGTCTGAGGAGTTATTTTTTGATGAATTCAATACCATTGAATTTATTTGTGTAAAGTTATCGCTTCCTGATAACTTTATATACATAACTTGCTCTTATATTCCGCCGTTGTCTGAACTTCCTGATTATTTAAATCACCTATCCGTTATTAAGTCCGTTGCAAATAAGCTTTCCGATAGGGATCAGTTGATAGTTCTAGGTGATTTTAATATACCCGGAGTTACTTGGTCCACTGAGGATGGATCGAATGTCTTACTACCTATAGCACAACATGATTTTATTGATGGCCTGCTTGACATATCTCTATCTCAAGTAAACCATGTTCGATATTCATTAGGTCGCCTACTTGATTTGTGTTTTGTATCGAATCCTGAAGGTGTGTTTCTGTCCAGAGTAGCACCACTCACGCAACCTGAAGATCCATATCACCCAACAATCGAACTTTCATTTGATACGGGTAGAGTTATAGAAGAAAAATCAGAAAAATCCAAACGAATACATTGTTTTCGCAAGGCAGACTTTCTGAGGCTTAAGAATTTTATTTCTGGCTTTAATTGGTCTGATCTTTACTTATGCAATAATATGTCCGATGCAGTTAATGTTTTTTATACTGCAATAAACTCATTTTTTAATTCCTGTGTCAACTTCCAATAAATCACCTTGGTTTAGCAAAGAGTTGACACACTTAAGAAATGTAAAGTCCAGACTTTTTAGGAAATATAAAAATACCGGTTCTCAATCTGTTTTTACTAGATATCTAAGTGCTCGGTCAAGATTTACCGTGCTTAATGCTCAGTGTTATAATAGTTACTTAAACCGTTGTAAGGTCCAGTTCTCTCAGGACCCGAAACAGTTTAATAATTTTGTTAACACCAAGCGTAAATCTAATTCTTTTCCTTCCTCGCTGTCGTTCGAAAAATGACGGGAACCACAGATCAGGCAATAGCCGATATATTTGCCCAATTTTTTCAAACGACTTACTCTACTTTAGATTATTCATCTCAGCCTTATTCTTACACCATGCCCAAGTCAAACCTCATATTCTGTCCCACTTTAACAGAAAGCTCTCTTCTTTTGGATCTTCTTCGTATTAAGCCTGTTTATTCGCCAGGGCCCGATGGTATTCCTGGGTGCGTGCTTAGGTATTGCGCTAAGGCCCTGTGCAAACCTCTTCACAAGTTGTTTACCTTATCTCTAGAAACGTCCCAATTTCCAAATA